>NC_136493.1:69610130-69612630 GCF_053919585.1 Euprymna scolopes | reverse complement strand
GGGTGGAATCCTTCTTTTAGAATTCGAGGCCAGGTTTGCCACCAGATTGGGAGTCTTTTACCACCTGAAGATGAAACAGCAAAGTTTATTCAAGTCTACTTCTTGGATAGTCTGGAAGAGGAACTACATAATCGGGGACGTGACAGTAGACTCAATAGAGACATTCTCCGAAGTCTGACTGAATTTTTACATGAGAACAACAGCTTCATTTGTCAGCTGAAAACAACAAAGGAGAGGATTGAAGAAGAACACTTGGTAGAACATAAAGTTGTCATAAGGGAAGACCGAAGGCCGCAAGAAGAGCATCCACGGCGATTCAATGCTCCAACAACAACGTATGAGATTGGAATATTAATGGAGAATGAACCAACAGCTAACCGGGATATTGTCTTGCGTTTTAGAAATGATACATTAAAACGGATCTCCGAACTACATCCCCTCTACGATACTTTAATGTACCCATTAATGTACCCCTTTGGTTCTCCATCTTACAACATCTACATGAAGGCATCCAATGGGCGAAAAGTTACCCAACAGCAATTTTATTCGTACCATTTAATGACTCGGACTGGAAACTATTTTCTCTGGTACCGAAGGCTATTTCAACAATGGCTGGTGGATGTGTACTGCAAGATTGAAACAGAACGTTTACAGTTCCTGAGGCGTGAGCAACAGACCCTGAGAGCTGACAATTATAGCAACTTGAGAGATTCAATTCTTAGGGAGGATGGGAATCCAGAACAGTTTGGTCAACGAGTTGTACTTCCGGCAACTTATACAGGAGGCCCTCGATACATGTTTGAGCGTCAAAGTGATGCCATGGCATATGTTCGGCGAATGGGCCGAGCCGACCTCTTCATCACGTTCACAACAAATCCAAAGTGGACAGAAATTACAGAAAATTGTCTTCAAGGGCAAGACCCTCAGGATCGTCCAGATATTGTTGCCAGGGTTTTCAGGCAGAAGCTAAAAAAGTTACTTGAATTTATTAAAAAGGGAGGATTTGGCAGGTTGAGGGCTTTCCTGTACAGTATTGAATATCAAAAAAGAGGACTGCCGCATGCACACATCCTCACCTGGCAGGCCCCAGAGGACAAACTTCTACCAGAAAAAATGGATCCCTGCATATCTGCAGAGATCCCTGACAAAGAGGAAGATCCTGATCTTCATGCTAAAGTGATGGCACATATGGTGCATGGACCTTGTGGACCATTTAATCCAAATTGTCCATGTATGATTGACAACAAATGTTCCAAAAAATACCCAAAAGAATTTCTTCAGTGTACCGAGCAAGGCCAAGACTCTTACCCCAAGTACAGGCGAAGAAAACCAGAAGATGGAGGCCAGACTGGTACAATAAGGATGAAGAGAAATGGTCGGTATGTTAATCAAGAAATAACAAACCAGTGGATTGTTCCGTACAACAAGGTCCTCCTTCAGCAGTTCAACGCTCACATTAACGTAGAAATTTGCAGCTCGATCCAAAGCATCAAATATGTCCTCAAATACGTGAATAAAGGATGTGATCAAGCAGTGTTTGAACTACAAAGAACTGATGGAGCAGCTAACCAACAAGGCCAAGTACAAAGTCACATTGTGGATGAGATCCAGCAGTTCCAGAATGCAAGGTATGTCGGCAGTTCAGAGGCGGCCTGGAGGATATTGGAACATCCCATCCATGAACATTTCCCCCCAATTGTACAACTTTCTGTTCATCTTGAAAATGGGCAGCGTGTCATGTTCTCAGCTGATACTGCTCTGGAACGAGCCCAAGGTCCACCGCCTGCCACAACTTTGACAGCATTTTTTCAACTCTGCCATGAGGATGACTTTGCAAGGGGTCTCAAATACGTAGAAGTCCCTGAGTTTTACACTTGGAACAAATCGACAAAGAAATGGATGAGAAGAATGCGTGGGGTACAAGTTGAAGGTACTGAAAATGTATGGAAGGCACCATGCATTGGGAGAATCTACACGATTAGTCCAAAAGCAGGGGAGTGTTATTTCTTACGCCTGTTGCTTAATGAGGTTGCTGGTCCAACTTCATTTCAAGATTTGCGAGCATACAATGGTCAGGTGTTTGAAACATACAGAGCAGCGTGCCTTGCTCGAGGCCTTCTAGAAAATGACCATCACTTGCATCAAGCAGTAGGAGAGGCAAGTGCCACTCAATCACCTTCAAATTTGCGAAGCCTATTTGTGATAATTTTAACAGCCTGTGAGCCAAGCAATCCTCTTGAGATCTGGATGGCTTTTCGTGATGTAATATCTGAAGACATTCTTCACAGATACAGGCAAGAAGTTAACAATCCAGAAGCAGATTTTAATGAGGACATCTACAATAAAACTCTTTGTCTAATTGAAGAAAAAGTTCTCCTTATGTGCGGTCAACCATTGGCAAGCTATGGATTACCTGCACCAACGCAAGGGAGAGATGAAAGACTCGCGAGAGAGTATCAACGTGAAGTTACTTATAATCTTGAAGAACTTTCCCTACAAG
>NC_136493.1:69602630-69605130 GCF_053919585.1 Euprymna scolopes | reverse complement strand
ATCCCTGTTAACCGTGTCAAATGCTTTGGTTAAATCAACAAACACTTGATACAGTGGCATCTGTTGTTCAATGCATTTTTCCTGGACTTGCCGGGCTGAAAAAATCATATCCATAATTCTTCTGCCAGACCTAAAGCCACTTTGTGATTCCGGAATAGCATTAGAACAAATATCCTCCAGTAACCTGTTTAATAGAAGTCGTGCGAGAACTTTTCCAACAGCTTCCAAAAGCATAATCCCACGGTAGTGGTCACAAACATTCTTCTGCCCCTTTCCCTTAAACAGGGTCACCAAGACACCATCAATTCAATCCTGTGGAACAGGAGCACCCTGCCAGATTTCCTCAACAAAACCAAGGATAGCATTAGCAATATTCGCACCTCCAGTCCTAAGAAGCTCCACCGGATCACCATCCAAACCAGGTGCCTTTCCACTGCTGATTTGTGCGATAGCCAACTGCACCTCAACCAGATTAGGCAAACGATCCATTCTGAATATGGTATCACATTGTGGCAGGCCATCAATTGCATCAGCATCCACTGCTGAGGGATTGTGAAACACATCAGTAAAGTGCTCCTGCCATCTCCTCAAGATATTCTCTGGATCCTTAATGACCACAGAACCATCTTTCGACATCAGGGGTGATATTGAAGAGGTAGCAGGACCAAATACTTGGCGCAGGAGTCCATAAATTCCTTCGCATTTTTTGTGTCAAATGCCCTTTGGATCTGCTCCGTTATATCCATCCACCATTGGTTTTTCATTTTTCTTAGCTCACGTTGCAATGTGGCTTTGACCTCTTTGTATTGTCGCAATTTAGTTGTATGATCAGAATGATTTTCACGAAGTAAAGATTCATAAATTGTCTGTTTATTCATCAGCAACTGATTAATTTCAAGATTGTTGTCGTTAAACCAGTCCTTGTACATATCTCTCTTGAAACCAAAAATTTCAGCACCAGCAGAATAAACTTGAGTCTTAAAATTCACCAATGTGCCATCAAATGCAAGATTATCAAGCTTTTCCGCTATACTCTTTTGAACTTCAGGCAGCTTTAACTTCGCGACATCAATACGGCTAGGCACCTTAACACCACTGTGACGAATCTTCTTACGGATTCGTAAATTAAACTTTCCTCTCACCAACTTGTGATCGGTGTCACATTCAGCACTGCGCATGACACCAACAGTATATGCATCTCGAAGGTCGCATTTCCGAGTTATGATGAAGTCAATTAGGTGACCATGCTTTGAACGTGGGTGTATCCAAGTAGCTTTGTGCTTCAGTTTACGTAAAAAAAAAGTGTTACAAATAGCGAGGTTAAATTCTGAACACAGCTCTAGTAGCTTAAGGCCATTAGCATTCATGGTACCGATACCATAGCGGCCAAGAGGACTCCAGGTCTCATAGTCTTTCCCAACACGGGCATTGAAATCACCAAGAATAACAAGTTTTTCATTAATTGGTTTAGATGCAACAATAGAGCGCAGAGACTCATAGAAACACAAGATGTCATCTTCATTCGCTTGAAGGGTTGGTGCATAGACCGAAAGAATAGTGATGAATCTGCCATGTGAAAGAGGAACACGAAGTTTCATGATGCGATCACAGATACTGGAAGGAAATTCCATAGTATCAACTAAGGATGTTTTAATCGCAAAACTGACTCCACCATCTCTACGGATACCCTCCGGTTTACCAATCCAGAAGACAGTGTAGTCTGATGATAGCTCTGTCATCTGATCTTCTCCCCAGAGACGGGTCTCTGACAGAGCAGCAATATCTATATCAAGTCTTCGTAGCTCTGCAGTTACAAGCGCCATCCTGCGCTCTGGACGGTTGGATGATGCTTTATCAAGAAGAGTGTGTACATTCCAACAGCATAAATTGAATTTTGTTCCTTTTTGGAGATACATCTTTGTTTTCTTCCTGCTTACATGAACCACCGTTAGCCGCAGGAAACTAACCAGTTATAGTATGACAGACAATTTTTAGTGCACCTTTTCTAGCACTTTCCCAAGACATTGGGTGAGCAGTGCTCTCCCTGAATAGGGCTGCTCAGTCACAGAACCCCCACCGGAGTTGGCCTCTGTCATGTGAAGGCGCAATAACGATGTTAAAACATTACTCCTGATCTTAAATGGAACACGTATATCAAATCTGTTGCCAAGGCCGCTGGAAAAATGGTGGGATCTTTCTATCGATCCAGTAGATATCTCACTGCTGATGCTATTCTCTATCTATATAAGAGCCAGGTACGTCCAAGGATGGAATACTGTTGCCACATCTGGGCAGGAGCTGCTAGAAAGGACTTGTCCTGCCTTGATAGAGTCCAAAATAGACTTCGTAGCCTCGTAGGAGATGTCCTTTTCTCCTCCTTACAACCTCTATCTCACAGAAGAGATGTTGCGATTTTGTCTCTGATGTATCGTTATTTTCATGGAAAGTGTTCAACTGAGCTTCAATCTATGGTCCCCCCTCGCCAAACTTTCACAAGAAA
>NC_136493.1:69592630-69595130 GCF_053919585.1 Euprymna scolopes | reverse complement strand
ACCCGAACCTTGGATTAACCACTAAGGAGGCTGTCCTATCAGCAGGTGCAAAGTACTGCGGCTGCTGTATTGCCATTTGGTGAATGAATTCTGGACCATGCAGTAGCTTTTGGTGGGGCCTCTCGATGCCATACTAGTGGGTAATTGTTACGGCTTTGCCTCATCATTAGCTACAAATAAAAAAATAAATAAATTCTTCGTTTCTTTTTCTCTCTTAATTTCCCCTCAGTGTCCTGCTCTAAGTAAATCTGACGACCTAGTCCACAAATTTCAAAATTTCATCATGACAAGTTTCAAGAAAAAATACACGATTAAACCCGGTTCTCCAACTTCCAACGTAGACCCCTACTACCATGTCTCCTTCTCCAACATCAGGGGTCTACGTTCTAACCTTCCAGAGGTTGAAACCCAATTACAGGAGACTAAACCAGACCTTTTATTTTTAAGTGAAACTGGCATTGGACAGGCTATTTCCCTAGAAGAGTTTGCAATTAAAGGATACTCTAACTTAACTTCTAAATCTGACCCCCAAGATCGCCATGGGCATGGAATATGTGCCTATATTAAAGATAGCTTTCCATGTGGTAGGGAGATCTCCAGGGAAGATCCTAACTTACCCTATATGTGCTTCCGGGTTGCTTTAGCTCACACTACGGCATTTTTATTTACTCTCTATCGCCCCCACAACAGCGGAGTTACTATCTTTAAAAGCATATCTGAGAAAATTGACGAAGTCCTATCTGCTTATCCTTCAGCTAACATTCACATATGTGGTGACTTCAATGTTCACAATGTCGAATGGTTGACCCACTCAAACAAGACCGATGATGAGGGGAGGTTCTGTCATGATTTCTCCATTGCCTATGATCTCACTCAGATTGTTCAGGAACCCACCCGTGTGCCCGACAATGATGGCCAGTATGCGAGCCTACTAGACCTTTTTCTCACAACTTGCCCTGAACTATGTTCAGTTTCTGTTCTGTCGCCTCTTGGATCTTCCGACCACTCTGTTGTATCAATTAAGATAAAAATGAAATGTAATAAGTCCCCAGACGTACTTCTCCATCGTACAGTATATCGATACACTAAGGCTGACTGGGATAGCTTCCGTACATTTATATCTGATCTACCTCTGCATTCCATGTTTAAAAAGGATGTGTCCTCTATAGTATCAGACCTGACGGAATAGTTAATTGTAGGTATAGACCGTTTAATACCGTCGAAAAAGTTTCAGCAAAAACCTAACAGCCAGCCATGGTTCTCTCCAGAATGTGCTGCTGCCATTGCGCACAGAAATCACTTTTTCCACTGCTTCCAACATAATAGATGTATGGAAACTATAGCCGCTTTCAGGATTGCCAGCAACCATTGTCAGAAAGTAATAAAGAACGCAAGAGAGTTGTATGCTCAATCCGTTAAGTCCAAAGTATCTGAGCAGCGGCTTGGTTCCCACCGGTTTTGGCAAATAGCAAACAGAATCCTGAACAGAAGCGTGTGCTCCATCCCAACTATTATCAATGGACCTGAGGTAATCTCGTAAGCATCAGACAAAGCCAAACTCTTTGTCAAGAACTTTGCAGCTAATTCTACCCTTTGCGACCAAGGCCACCAACCCCAAATATTTCCTCCTGTATCAGAAAACACGCTATGTGATATACGTATATCTGTACGTGATGTTGCCAAGCTAATCAAAAACCTTGATTCCAGTAAAGCAACTGGCCCTGACGGTATTCCAATTATAGTACTCAAAAAACTTCAACCTGAACTAGCGCCCATACTTACAAAACAGTTTAAACGCTGTCTTAAAGAGAATAGTTTCCCATCTCCCTGGAAAATTTCATCAGTATGCCCTGTATTTAAGAATTTAGGTGATCGCTCATCCCCCTCTCAGTACAGGCCAATAAGTCTCCTGTGCGTCATGAGTAAGTTGCTGGAATCTGTGTTAAATAGAGAAGTAATCAACCATCTCAACAAAAATAACCTTCTTAGTGACACTCAATATGGTTTCCATTCTGCTAGATCTACAGCAGATGTGCTTACAGTTATATCTCATAGGATTAGCAAATCTCTCGATGGAGGCAACCTTTCTAGGGCAATTGCTCTTGACATATCTAAGGCCTTTGATAAAGGTTTACTTCATAAGATCTGTAGCTATGGTATAGCTGGAAATGTCTTCTCAATTATTAAATCATTTCTTTCTGATAGGTTCATAAGAGTAGTAGTTGAGAGGCAAAAATCAGAAGATCACAGTATTAATGCCGGTGTCCCTCAGGGGTCCATCCTGGGCCCAACTCTTTTCTTGATCTACATTAATGATCTTCCAAATCACATCCTTACATAATTTGTAGACATTTATGCTGGCGACACTACCATTTATGGTAGCACATCTAAGACAGTAAACGACCAAGTTCTCTCCAATTCTCTCTCCTCTGATCTTGAGCATGTAGTACAATGGGGAAAGGAGTGGCTGGTTACTTTTAATGCATCTAAAACCAAGCTT
>NC_136493.1:69575130-69577630 GCF_053919585.1 Euprymna scolopes | reverse complement strand
AAACTAATAAAGTTGTTTTAAGAGAAATAGAAATATTTTTTTTTAACTAATAAATTTTACGAAATCAATATTTTTCAATTTTTTAACTTTAAAACTCTATCAAAATTTTTCTATTGATTCTATTTTTACGATATTTTCAGGGTCAATGTGAAATTTTATGCCCTTTCCAATAAACCGAATATAATATTTTAGACAAACGTTTTTTTTTTTAAATTCACGCCCCCCCCATTTTCAAGTGTCTATTAAAAAGTAAATAATTTATTTACTCACCAAAATTTTATGTATCACAAATTGAAGAGAAAAGGTCAATAAGTAATATATTCAAATTTAAAACAAAAAAAGTAGTGTTTTTTAGAAATTTACCCGTAAAGTTCGAAGTTTAAAACCTTTTTTTTAAACCACGTTGTTTGTTTTTTCTTTTGTTTTTGTTTTTTATGAAACCTTGGTCCTTGCTTCTTTAATTGAAAAAAAAATTAGGGCTTGAATTACATTTTTCGACGAGTTATAAGCTTGGAAAGACAGGAGGTCGAATAATTCACGCCTCCCATTTTGAAATGTCTATTAAAAAGTAAATAATTTACTCACCAAAGTGTTATATATCACAAATTGAAGAGTAAAGGTCAATAAATAAAATATTTAAATTTAAAACAAAAAAAGTAGTGTTTTTTAGAAATTTACCTGTAAAGTCCGAAGTTTAAAAACTTTTTTTTTAAACATGCTGTTTGTTTGTTTTTTGTTTTTTTTTTAATGAAACCTTGGTTCTTGCTCCCTTAATTTAAAAAAATAGGGCTTGAGTGACATTTTTCGAAGAGTTATAAGCTTGGAAAAACGGGGTGAAATTATTCACTATTTTTCATGAAATTTCTGACACACCTACCAATCTACCCATGTTAAAAACGGCTTTCGGAATAGACACTCCTAACCTTGCCAGCATACCCGAAAAGCTATAAAAGTTGATGTGTCGAATGTGAACGATGAGTTGGACGTAATGTAAAAATGTACCAAATTTAAAAGGGAACGAAATTCAAATTTCCGTGCCATTTTTACAACAACCGTAAAGCAGAGCATTCTATGCAAATTTTACATAACTTACTGTATTAATGCTATTTTTTTTAAGCAAAAAAAAAAAAAAATATTTAGGTTTGGCTATAAATTCCTAAACTCATTTCACCCTAAATAATTTGGGTGACTGAAATAGGAACCTAATTGAATCTTTAATTTCCTGAATAGTATGCGAGAATTCATTTTTTTTTTTTTTAGTTATATCGAATTCATTAATACGGACTTTAGGGCTTTTTTCGTAATGCTACTGTAAAAATTATGTTTTATTGTTACAAATTACGATGCTTTATTTATATAAAAAAAGCAAAAATAAATTCTTGCGTTTTTTATTTACTACTGAAAACCATAACTTTAGTAAAGGTATTTTTTGTTTAAACAAAATAAAACATTTTCACTAAGAGTTAAGTAAAAATAATTAGTTTATTAGATTCTGCGATCATTATTTGATAAATACTGCAATTTTCATTAAAATTGGTTAATTTCCTGATTTTTGGTGAATTTTTAAGTAAAGGGAGGGGTCAAAATGTTTATACAGTTTGAGCGTCGGCATTCATTTTGTCTGTACCTAACATTTTTCGATGAATATGTAATAGGAAAGCGACCACGTGTGGTTAATTTATCAATAATCATGTGATTAAACCCATTGAAAATTTACCGATATTGTAAACATTCTGTTTACATTAAGCCTGTAGTGTTTTTTTAGTGATGCAGTGTTGGCAACTGAGATTTAAAAAAAAAAACGCGAGATCAGGAGAAAGAAATGTCCAGAAAATCGCTAGATTTTTAACTTTTATCATCTGAAATTTTTAAAAATGGCTAATTCCCCTCCCAAAAAAAAACTCCTATTTTAACTTCCTACCATAAAAAAATTATAAATATAGTATATTCAATATATAAAATGTTCCGTGTTTTCTCACTATATGTTTCTGGGATTATATTGAAGCGGTTAGCTCCCGTATTTTATCAGCGAGTTTTACCTGTTTTTCAGAGAGGGTATTTTTTTTTTGTAGGAAACAAATCATGAACTCAAACTTTATAATAAAAGTTAAATTGAAATATACTGCAAAGTAAACATCACAATAATGGTGCAACATATTTTGAAATTAGAAAATTAAAAAAACAAAAAAACTTTGTTTTCGCATGTTAAAAGTATTTAGGTTGGTAGATAATTAAATTCTACTGTATTGATATAATTTTTTTTTTTGCTGTTGTTTCTTGCTTTTTACAATGTTCGAGTAAATACTTCAAAATTTCGTATTTTAAACTAAACTTCGAAGGTTGGAATGCCCCCCCCCCCACCTAAAATGTACTTGGAAAATCGATTTTATAGCGAGATTTAAGAATGGTTAGCCGAAAAAAAGGTGAAAAACAAAACAAATAGTCAATAAATAATTGTTACCAAAGGCAATAAATGCTACTTTTTTTTTTTACTTAAATA
>NC_136493.1:69572192-69575030 GCF_053919585.1 Euprymna scolopes | reverse complement strand
TATACATATATATATATACATATATATATATACATATATATATATACATATATATATATACATATATATATATACATATATATATATACATATATATATATACATATATATATATACATATATATATATACATATATATATATATATATATATACATATATATATACATATATATGTATATATATACATACATATATATATACATATATATATATATACATATATATATATATACATATATATATATATATATACATATATATATACATATATATATATATACATATATATATATATATACATATATATATATATACATATATATATATACATATATATATATATAACATATATATATATATATACATATATATATATATACATATATATATATATATACATATATATATATATACATATATATATATATATACATATATATATATATACATATATATATATACATATATATATATACATATATATATATACATATATATATATATATATATATCCATACATATATATATATATATATCCATACATATATATATATATATATACATATATATCCATATATACTATATATCCATACATATATATATATACACATATATATCCATACATATATATATATACATATATATCCATACATATATATATACATATATATCCATACATATATATATATATATACATATATATATATACATATATATCCATACATATATATATATATATACATATATATATATACATATATATCCATACATATATATATATACATATATATATACATATATATCCATACATATAATATATCTATATACATATATATCCATACATATATATATCTATACATATATATATACATATATATCCATACATATATATATCTATACATATATATATACATATATATCCATACATATATATATCTATACATATATATATATATATATATACATATATATCCATACATATATATATATTCATACATATATATATATATACATATATATATATTTACATATATATTCATACATATATATATATATACATATATATATATACATATATATCATACATATATATATATATGCATATATATATATACATATATATTCATACATATATATATATATACATATATATATATACATATATATTCATACATATATATATATACATATATATATATACATATATATTCATACATATATATATATATACATATATATATATACATATATATTCATACATATATATATATACATATATATATATATACATATATATTCATACATATATATATATACATATATATATATACATATATATTCATACATATATATATATACATATATATATATACATATATATTCATACATATATATATATACATATATATATATACATATATATTCATACATATATATATATACATATATATATACATATATATTCATACATATATATATATACATATATATATATACATATATATTCATACATATATATATATACATATATATATATACATATATATTCATACATATATATATACATATATATCCATATATATTACATACATATATACTATAGCAGTATATATACATATATATTCATACATATATATATATACATATATATCCATATATATTCATACATATATATATATATACATATATATCCATATATATTCATACATATATATATATATACATATATATCCATATATATTCATACATATATATATATACATATATATCCATATATATTCATACATATATATATATACATATATATCCATATATATTCATACATATATATATATATACATATATATCCATATATATTCATACATATATATATATACATATATATCCATACATATATATATATACATATATATCCATACATATATATATATACATATATATCCATACATATATATATATACATATATATCCATACATATATATATATACATATATATCCATACATATATATATATACATATATATCCATACATATATATATATACATATATATCCATACATATATATATATACATATATATCCATACATATATATATATATACATATATATCCATACATATATATATATATACATATATATCCATACATATATATATATATACATATATATCCATACATATATATATATATACATATATATCCATACATATATATATACATATATATCCATACATATATATATACAAATATACCATACATATATATATATACATATATATCCATACATATATATATATACATATATATCCATACATATATATATATACATATATATCCATACATATATATATATACATATATATCCATACATATATATATATACATATATATCCATACATATATATATATACATATATATCCATACATATATATATATACATATATATCCATACATATATATATATACATATATATCCATACATATATATATATACATATATATATATACATATATATCCATACATATATATATATACATATATATCCATACATATATATATATACATATATATCCATACATATATATATATACATATATATCCATACATATATATATATACATATATATCCATACATATATATATATACATATATATCCATACATATATATATATACATATATATCCATACATATATATATATACATATATATCCATACATATATATATATACATATATATCCATACATATATATATATACATATATATCCATACATATATATATATACATATATATCCATACATATATATATATACATATATATCCATACATAT